>NC_046155.1:229539150-229560416 GCF_011064425.1 Rattus rattus | reverse complement strand
GATAGACAAACCCTTAGCCAGACTAACGAGAGGATACAGAGAGTGTGTCCAAATTAACAAAATCAGAAATGAAAAGGGAGACATAACTACAGAAACAGAGGAAATTCAAAAAATCATCAGATCCTACTACAAAAACCTATATTCAACAAAATTTGAAAATCTGCAGGAAATGGACAATTTCCTAGACAGATACCAGGTACCAAAGTTAAATCAGGAACAGAAAAACCATTTAAACAACCCCATAACTCCTAAGGAAATACTAGCAGTCATTAAAGGTCTCCCAACCAAAAAGAGCCCAGGTCCAGACAGGTTTAGTGCAGAATTCTATCAGACCTTCATAGAAGACCTCATACCAATACTATCCAAACTATTCCACAAAATTGAAAGAGATGGAGCACTAGCGAATTCCTTCTATGAAGCCACAATTACTCTTATACCTAAACCACACAAAGACCCAACAAAGAAAGAGAACTTCAGACCAATTTCCCTTATAAATATCGACGCAAAAATACTCAATAAAATTCTGGCAAACCGAATCCAAGAACACATCAAAACAATCATCCACCATGATCAAGTAGGCTTCATCCCAGGCATGCAGGGATGGTTTAATATAAGAAAAACCATCAACGTGATTCATTATATAAACAAAGTGAAAGAACAAAACCACATGATCATTTCATTAGATGCTGAGAAAGCATTTGACAAAATTCAACACCCCTTCGTGATAAAAGTCCTGGAAAGAATAGGAATTCAAGGCCCATACCTAAACATAGTAAAAGCCATATATTCCAAACCAGTGGCTAACATTAAATTAAATGGAGAAAAACTTGAAGCAATCCCACTAAAATCAGGGACTAGACAAGGCTGCCCACTCTCTCCCTACTTATTCAATATAGTTCTTGAAGTTCTAGCCAGAGCAATCAGACAACAAAAGGAGATCAAGGGGATACAGATCGGAAAAGAAGAAGTCAAAAATATCACTATTTGCAGATGATATGATAGTATATTTACGTGATCCCAAAAGCTCCACCATAGAACTACTAAAGCTGATAAACAACTTCAGCAAAGTGGCTGGGTATAAAATTAACCCAAATAAATCAGTAGCCTTCCTCTACACAAAAGAGAAACAAGCCGAGAAAGAAATTAGGGAAAGGACACCCTTCATAATAGTCCCAAATAATATAAAGTACCTCGGAGTGACTTTAACCAAGCAAGTGAAAGATCTCTACAATAAGAACTTCAAGCCTCTGAAGAAAGAAATTGAAGAATACCTCAGAAGATGGAAAGATCTCCCATGCTCATGGATTGGCAGGATTAATATAGTAAAAATGGCCATTTTACCAAAAAAGCGATCTACAGATTCAATGCAATCCCCATCAAAATACCAATCCAATTCTTCAAAGAGTTAGACAGAACAATTTGCAAATTCATCTGAATAAAAAACCCAGGATAGCTAAAACTATCCTCAACAATAAAAAAGACTTCAGGGGAATCACTATCTCTGAACTCAAGCAGTATTACAGAGCAATAGTGATAAAAACTGCATGGTATTGGTACAGAGACAGACAGATATACCAATGGAATAGAATTAAAGACCCAGAAATGAACCCACACACCTATTATCACTTGATTTTTGACAAAGGAGCCAAAACCATCCAATGGAAAAAAGATAGCATTTTCAGCAAATGGTGCTGGTTCAACTGGAGGTCAACATGTAGAAGAACGCAGATCGATCCATGCTTATCACCCTGTACAAAGCTTAACTCCAACTGAATCAAGGACCTCCACATCAAACCAGATACACTCAAATTAATAGAAGAAAAAGTGGGGAAGCAACTTGAACACATGGGCACTGGAGAAAATTTCCTGAACAAAACACCAATGGCTTATCCTCTAAGATCAAGAATCGACAAATGGGATCTCATAAAACTGCAAAGCTTCTGTAAGGCAAAGGACACTGTCTTTAGGACAAAACAGCAACCAACAGATTGGGAAAAGATTTTGATCAATCCTACAACAGACAGAGGGCTCATATCCAAAATATGCAAAGAACTCCAGAAGTTAGACCACAGGGAGTCAAACAGCCCTATTAAAAAATGGGGTTCAGAGCTAAACAAAGAATTCACAGCTGAGGAATGTCGAATGGCTGAGAAACACCTAAAGAAATGTTCAACATCTTTAGTCATGAGGGAAATGCAAATCAAAACAACCCTGAGATTTCACCTTACACCCGTGAGAATTGCTAACACCAAAAACTCAGGTGACAGCAAATGCTGTCGAGGATGTGGAGAAAGAGGAACACTCCTCCATTGTTGGTGGGGTTGCAGACTGGTACAACCATTCTGGAAATCAGTCTGGAGGTTCCTCAAAAAATTGGTCATTGAACTACCTGAGGACCCAGCTATACCTCTCTTAGGCATATACCCAAAAGATGCCCCAACATATATAAAAGACACGTGCTCCACTATTTTCAATGCAGCCTTATGTATAATAGCCAGAAGCTGGAAAGAACCCAGATGCCCTTCAACAGAGGAATGGATACAGAAAATGTGGTACATCTACACAATGGAATATTACTCAGCTTTCAAAAACAATGACTTTATGAAATTCATAGGCAAATGGATGGATCTGGAAAATATCATCCTGAGTGAGGTAACCCAATCACAGAAGAACACACATGGTATGCACTCATTGATAAGTTGCTATTAGCCCAAATGCTTGAATTGCCCTAGATGCACAGAACACATGAAACTCAAGATGGATGATCAAAATGCAAATGCTTCACTCCTTCTTTAGAAGGGGAACAAGAATAGCCTTGACAGGTAATAGGAAGGCAAAGATTAAAACAGAGGCAGAAGGAACACCCATTCAGAGCCTGTCCCACATGTGGCCCATACATATACAGCCACCCAATTAGACAAGATGGATGAAGCAAAGAAGTGCAGGCCAACATGAACTGGATGTAGATCTCTCCTGAGAGACACAGCAAGAATACAGCTAATACATAGGCGAATGCCAGAAGCAAACCACTGAACTGAGAACGGGACCCCCGTTGAGGGAATAAGAGAAAGGACTGAAAGAGCTTGAAGGGGTTCAAGACCCCATATGAACAACAATGTCAACCAACCAGAGCTTCCAGGGACTAAGCCACTACCCAAAGATTATACATGGACTGACCCTGGGCTCCAACCTCATAGGTAGCAATGAATGACCTAGTAAGATCACGAGTGGAAGGGGAAGCCCTTGGTCCTGCCAAGACCGAACCCCGAGGGAACGTAATTTTGGGGGGAGTGTGGTAATGGGGGAAGGATGGGGAGGGGAACACCCATATAGAAGTGGAGGGGGAGGGGTTAGGGGGATGTTGGCCCAGAGACCGGGAAAGGGAATAACATTCGAAATGTAAATAAGAAATACTGAAGTTAATAAAAAAAAATAAATAAATAAAAAGTAATACCAGGGGGCTGGAGAGATGGCTCAGTGGTTAAGAGCACTGACTGCTCTCCAAGAGGTCCTGAGTTCAAAGCCCAGCAACCACTTGGTGGCTCACAACCATCTGTAATAAGATCTGATGCCCTTGGGGATGGGGATTTAGCTCAGTGGTAGAGTGCTTGCCTAGCAATCGCAAGGCCCTGGTTTCAGTCCTCAGCTCCGAAAAAAAAAAAAATCTGATTCCCTCTTCTTGTGTGTCTGAAGACAGCTACATTATGTGTGTGTGTGTGTGTGTGTGTGTCTGTGTGTATGTATAATAAATAAATAAATAAATAAATAAATAAATAAATCTTTTTTAAAAAGTAATACCACCAATTGACTTTTTAAAAAGATAAACAAGGAGTTGGGGATTTAGCTCAGTGGTAGAGCGGTTGCCTAGCAAGTGCAAGGCCCTGGGTTCGGTCCCCAGCTACAAAAAAAAGAAAAAAAAAGAAAGATAAACAAAATTGAAAAACACATAGGTATACTGACTTTGAAAAAGAGTACACCACTCCCTGGTAGAGGGGATGGTATTAATAAGATAGTGTTCGACCTTGTCCCTGTATGCAATGTTAGCTTCTAATATATGTAATCTGACAAATACAGCTATATTCAATGGTTTGTGTCTCACATTTCTGAGCTGACTTAACTATGTCAACAAAGATTGCATGTCTCTTCATAGGACAGTCTCCTCATTGGTAAGTCAATAGTCACAGATTACCTAACCTACCCAAATTATACACCCGGCCCCAGTCTAGTCTGTTTTCCTTCACATACATGAAGTAATACATGCTGGGAAATTACAAAATTACTCACCCGCTTGAATCAGGTTTTTCCTCATAGTGGTGGCTCTGCAGATGACTCCCTTACATTTAGTCTGTGGTCTAGTTATTGCCTATCCTGTTTCACTGTGCAGGCTACACAGTAAACTGTTCCTCCTGTTCTAGTCTGAAGGCAGAAGCCATGCTTCACGTGCAAATCTTTTTTCTGTTACTGAAATGAACAGTTCACACACAAATGAGTAATTTTAAAACTCTGTTGTGATATAGTCATTAACTAAAGAATTTAAGATGTTTAATCAGGAAGAAAGCAAGGTCACTGCCCTGGGGAACAACAGACTGGGGTCAAGTTGCCTGAGTAAACAGCTTTTCTCAGAAACATTTTTATAAAAGGCCAAAGATGCAGCTCTCCTAGAATGAATACGCCTTCCCATGGAGAAAGCACTGCACACACAAAAGACTACTTGAGAAAATCTCCTTAATGACAGCATACATTCAACTCTGGCTAATGCTCAAAGAAGAGCTGGCTGAGAATAGATTTTATTTTCCACCTATGCTGTCACCCTTAAGTCCCAGGTTAAGTTTTAAACAATTTAAATATGAACTGCAAGTATAGTGCAAGTCTATCCACTTAGACATTTATACAGCAAAGATATTCCCAGAATTATTTCTTAAGTACACCAGTGCCTTGAAACATCAGTGACAGGTTACTAAGTAGAAGGTCCCAGAGAATGAAAAAGACAGGAAAAGTAAAAGGTACAAAGTATAAATGTTGAAGTGAGGAGGCCTTGCAGAAGCTGTGTCTTATGCTAAGTAAACCTCTTAAGAATATTAGTTACAAGGAGAAAATGGAAAGGAACGGGAGGCTTCTATGAAGTCATCAGAAACAGAAACTGACACTGACCCTGAACGTGACCCTGATCCTGACCCTACCCTAACCCTAACCCTTAAACTTAACCCTAACCCCTAACCCTAACCTTAACCCTAGCACTAACCCTAACGCCAACCCCTAACCCTAACCCTAACCCTAATCTCTAACCTAACCCTAACCCTAACCTCTAATGTCTAACCCCCAACCCTTAACCCTAACCCTAACCCCTAACCCTAAACCCTAAACCCTTAACCCAACCCTTAAACCTAGCCCTAATCCCTAACCCCTATCCCTAAACTCTGACTCCGACCCTGACCCCGACCCCGACCCTGACCATAACCATAACCTTGACCCTAACCCTAAACCCCCCTAACCCTAACCATGACCCTGACCCCAACCCTGAGCCTAACCCTGACCCTAATCCCCCCAAAACTAACCCTGACCCTGACACTGACCCTGACCGTAACCCCTCTTAACTGTATCCTTGACCCTGACCCTAACTCTCTACCCCTGCCCCTAACCCTGACCCTGACCCTGACCCTAACCCCTGACCCCCAAACCATGACCCTCAAACCCTAACCCCCAAAACCTAACCCCCACCCTTTGATCCCCAACCCTCACTCCCAACCCCCACGCCGACCCTGACCCTAAGGAATTTGCCACGATGACTTACAGTCTGTAGCCCAGCTCTAAATGTTGGTCAGCTGTGAGTTAGAAATCCAAGAATCTTGTACTTGGTCAGTCCCAGGAGGCTCGTTGTTTCCGGGGTATTCAGTAGAAGGAGCGGATGTGCTGTTATAATGTTCAAGCAGGTGAAAAGGGAATCTTTCTTCTCCCAATGTCCCGTGTCTTTCTCCAGGAGAAGGTATAACTTGATTAAAGGTGTGTTTTCAAGCCACAAGGTCTGGATCACAGGTGAGCCCTGCAAGTCTAGATTGTAGTTAATTCAGATATAGTCAAGTTGACATCCAGGAATAGCCATTACATACACTAACAGTAATTGCCCACCTACCACCTGTCCAGTCTTCCTCCCCAAAACGGCCCTTCCTCTTCCATGTCTTTCATTTGAAATGTAGATTATGCATAGAAAAGAAAAATGCAATATTTGTATTTCTAAGTCTGACTTATTTTATTTAACATGATCTCAATTTGGCACCATTTTCCTGCATAGATCTTTCACAATTTCGCTCTTTTTATGGCTGAATAAACTTCCATTACATATGAAGAATAGTTTCTTAATCTGTGCACCTGTCCAGCATCTGGGCTGATTCCACTTCCTGACTATTGTGGAAATAAACACAGATGTGCAAACGTCTCTATGATGCCCTGACTTAGCCTTTGGGTCTATAATAGACTCAGGGGTGGTGTAGCCACGATACAGTTACGTGGTCATTTCTTTGGAGTGCATCCCATGCTGATGTCCAAGAGGAACAATAATTTACATTCGGTTATTTGCAGTCAACCCTTTGTTAGTAGGAGAGGTCGGGCTGTCACGGTTTTAGGTTTTTGACAAACTGCATGCAGTGCCCTTGAGGACGGTGTATGAAAGTCTGTGAAATGTTCTTAGAAATAGAGCAAAGCAGGACCGGATCCGCCGGAGACAGTGCCTTCCTCCATCTGCAATCCTCCTACTTAACCTCAATGAGGAAAGTTCCGGCCCTGATGTGGAACAGGAGCTGTAGTGGAGCCTGGGCAGCTGCACTGGAGACTGAGCAGCTGCACTGGAATCTGAGGGGCTGCACTGGAGCGAACACAGAGAGCCTCACTGCACCGGAACCACAGTGCAGGGAAGGAACGGGTAGGGTTTTTTCAGTCTTTTCCACACTTTTTATTCCATCCTCTAACACTCGTAACCTGCATTTACCAACCTTAAAACACCTTAGAGCCAAAAAAAAAACTTCCTCAGAGCTTTCCTATCGTCAGACCTTGCATAAACTTTAAACTTTACCCTTTCCTCCTATCTGGCTGTTCACCGTGAGATGCAGGTGGTCGATAACCGGGATCCGTTACAGAAAGGTGAGTTTCTTTAGGTAAAGGAATAGAAGAAAGTTGCTTCTTTCACTCGTCTGTCATCAAACCCTTCAAACCTGAGAAGAGTGGATTTTACCTGATTGAGCGGGAGGATAATTCACAGGCCTACGTATCAATTAATGGAAGAGATTGACCGGTTACCCGGATGCCCGCCCTACAGGGATGCTGTGGTGTCGATGGCTTCACTGGGGCCCAATGTCCAACAACAAGGTCAGCCTTGACTGCCAGGTCTGGCAACCCTGCTCTTCCTGGGAGAAACTCGGGAGACCGACCTGACTCGATCTTAAGCAACAGAATGCCTGTCCTGTGCCCCATTTGTCCACGGTTTGAGCAGGGTCCTGGCAGTGGATGAGGCATTGGGGAAGTAATGCCCAGTCATCAGTGCACCCCAGTCCAGGTGGAGTCCTTGGTCACAATTCCCACATCCTCTTGGAGGCCTTGAAGGGGTCACTGCTAGGATTTGGGAGCCTCTGTCATGGTGAGTTAAAGCATCTCAAATGCCATTCTCAGCAGGTTCTCTGACAGCTTTGAGGGCTGCTACCTACCAAGCATGTCTGAGATAAATAACCTTTGTCTGTTTTTAGTTACCTGCTCTAAACTTCCCTGTATGTTAAAATAAATATCTTTTAAAGAATACAGACAGAGCATAACCATCATTTTTGGAAGACAAAAACTAAGTTCTAACAAGAGAAAACAATGTAACTCCTTCACAATACTAAGTGGGTTACTATGACAGGACAAGGTTTGGCTGTCAGGGCCACCAAGCGTTCCTTTCTTTTTTTCCGACCCATAACAGAGATGGCTGCCAGCCATGTGGCTGCCTTAAGTCAGTGGTGAAGCTATGACTCCTCCTTCTTTACCCCATAGTCAAGATGGCAACCAGCCATGTGTTGTTTAAACCATTCCTCCTACCAGCCTGGGCATAGCTGTCCATGCAAAGTCTGAGACAATCCCAATTGGATAAATGTAACCTGGCAATCAAGGTTTAGATCCAAAAGTGTCCATTTTCTAGTCTTAGCTGGAACCCGAAGGCTCAGCTGCATATAAGCCTGGTGCTGTACAGTTGGGAATGAGGGTAGCCTGGGGTCAAACATCTAAGCATCTTGTCTTTGACTCATGAATGCTGGGATTACAGACATGAAAACCACCACGCACAGATCAAAACTGGATTCCTGAATTTACATTTGTGCGTTTCCATGTTTTCTTCTGTTTTTTGTTTTAAGCTTGTCTGTCTGTCTGTTTGTTTGTTTGTTTGTTTGTTGTTTGTTTGTTTGTTGAGACATGGTTTCTCTGTGTAGTCCTGGCTGTCCTGGAACTCTCTCTGTAGACCAGGTTTGCCTGGAATTCAGAGATCCTCTTCCTGCTGCCTCCCAAGTGCTGGGATTAAAGACGAAAGCCAGTACCACCTGGACTCTTTTCGACGCTTTATTCCACCTCCTTAGACACTCTCACATTCCATGCACATACTTTTTGCATTGCTATATATTCTTAGTAATTAGCCTTTTCCTCCCAAGCAACATCATTCTTCATAATTTTGCCTTCTGAATTGGACTTGGTCCAACATTAGTATAGCGTCTTCAGAATTCTATTGGTTAACGTATCCATCATAAACATTCTTGTAGACAATACAAAGTTTATTACTGCTTTTTAACCAGTTGAATACTCACTGTCTTTTAATTGTTGTGTTTAAACAATTCACGATTAATGTATTTTTATGTGTTGAATGTTAAAATCTGTGGCATTTCTAGTTATAAATTGCACATTTTTATTATTCACTTCATCATTATGGTTGAATTATTACTCATTCCTCCTTATTCTCTTTGGAAAGCATTTTGTTAACATTTAATGAATTTCCCTGCATTAGACTTCAAGCCTCCAAGAACCATTGTCTTAGGGTTTCATTGCTGTGAAGCGATCCATGACCAAGGCAATTCTTACAAAGGTGACCATTTAACTGGGGCTGCCTTCAGTTTCAGTTAATGTTCAGTCCATCACCATATTAGCAGAAAACATGGCAGCCACAGGCAGACACGGTGCTGAAGAAAGAGCTGAGAGTCCTTGATCCGAAGGCAGCCAGGAAGGGACGTCTTCCACCCTGGGTGGAGCTTAAGCATAAGACGTCACAGCGCAGCTGTACAGTGATACATGTCCTCCAACAAGTCCAGACCTCCATCCCAAGCCAGCTCTACTCTGACTTCCCAGGAGGCTCCAGTGCTGTCCCTGCAGTAAAAGACCTCATGGTTCTAAAATCTCTGGTCTTCCTTGATCTGGAGGGCATGTTGTATTCACATAAAAGAGCATCACAATTATGTTTAATACTTGTAGGTATCCCAGTGTTTACAGTGTATGCTTTTAATGAATCAGAGTCTACATTCAAATTATGTGCACTATGAAGAACTTAGCATAATAAATTCTCAATTTTCATTCCTAAATTTGTGGTGCTGTTATCAGCATTACCCCATATTTTACCTCTGTGTGTTCTGTAAACAAATAGACTATTGATACTATTTTTACCACTGCCAATATTCTATTAGAGAATGTTAAAATAGAAGTTACTTATTTGATTCTTAGTATGTTTTCTGTACAGTATAGATCCAGGTTTCTCTCTGGTGTCATAGTCTTTCCTGCCTGAAAAACATTTTTATCATGAAATTGATCCACTGATTGAATTTAGTACACAGATGATGTGTACTCAACATTTGTTTGCCTGCACAAGTCTTTATTCTGTTTAGTTTACTTTTTAATTCCAATTGTGGATTAGTAGTTTCTTTCTTCCCATAGGTCATGTTAAAGATACCTTCAAGCTACTACAAGTTCTGGTATGACAATGACTATAATTTTTATCTTCACTTTCTGCATTAATGTTGCTACTATTTCTCTGGTTGCCTTCAAAATCTTTTCTTCTCAGGAATTCAAGTGTGACACAATGATGTGTATAGGTTTTTGACAGGCTTATTGTTTTGGGTATAGATGTAGCTGGTTGGAGGTATGATGTATAAGGCTTTATATTTTTAATTTCCAGACCTATTTATCTTTTTAATATTTTATGAATTTTTCAGTTATGTTGCTGGTATCAATCAATTTCTAAAATTTATCAGCAATTGCTTCTTCAAATATTTCTTTTTTTTATATCAAAGACAGTTTATTGGAAGATGCTTTCTGGTGGGCAAGTTTACTGGCCCCAAGGACCAAGGCCAGGGAAATTGCCATGGGAAAAGGGGGTGAGTAGGAGAGAGGAAGGGGCACTGAGAGAGGAGAGGAGAACAAGAGCTCTTTGTTTCCCCAAATCTTTATTCTGTGCTTTATGGTCTTTCAGCACCTATGGAGTGGTAACAAACCACCACAGGTTATTTCCTAAAATCTTTTTAAGTGTGGCTTTATCTGTCATTCATGTATGTTGAAAGATCCTCGAAGGGAGACCCTCACTCAAGTCTCAGGAAGTCGCGGACCCCAGACACACGAGAGACCAATCTTAATGCAATAAGCAGAGGCAAAGTTTATTACGTAAGGAGCTCCCGGTCGACAAGTATCCCACGCAGGAGACAGAGGAGGTGAGTGGCTGGGAGAAGGGCTCTTTAAAGGAAGAAGTCACAAGCCCCAGGAGATGAGGGGACGTCAAAAGGAAATACCAAAAATGTCAAAAGGGGAAACACTCAAAGTCACAGGATTGTTCTTAAGACCCTAGGGTTTAAATCAGGGGAAAGTCAAGCCCTCATTCTCCTGAGAACAGATCTTGATTCCTGTCCTTTAGGGTAAATGTTTGTCAGAGTTGACGAACCATCTGCATCTGATACACATCTGGTTAGGCTTCGGCCCCGGTTTCCTGGAATACTATCAGCAGGACACAATGGCTGGAACATTATCTGTAGGGCACAATGGGGGCTTGAGCAAACATCACAGGGTCATAACAGAACCTGTTACTCATTTACTCATGTCCGGTGACATCCAGAGGGTAAGTGAGTCTGCAGCAGTCCTCCTGCACTTTTAACCATCTGTCTTCCTGAGTCAGATCCTGTTCTGAGTTTTGAGCTAGTTTAAAACTCTCTCATTCCCCTCTTCTTCTTTTTTTTTACTAAGTACTAAGTAATTCTAATCTTAGAATTTTGGTATCAAGTCTCGTATTCAGCTTCACCAGTTGTCCTAACTGATTGGTACTGTTGTCTCAGAACCATCAACTGAACAGCACTCACCTGAAGTTTAACAAAACAGTTAGCCTATTTGCCACGCATGGGTCAAAACTTTAAACCACGCAAATTATCAGTAACAGCCCAGCTAGAGCAGAGAGTAATGAGTGGCAGCTGTCCTAGAACTAATTACTGTTTGGTTACACAAATGCTTATTGGAGGCTGGTGGTGTTTTCAAACAGAGTCCCGATAGATGTCCTTGTACCTGTCAATCTGGACACTATCTGGACCTACACACCAAGGTCATGATTGTCTTTTAGAACCTTTAAACTTATACAGATTGTGATCCCTGAGGCACAGTCCCAAGAAGTGTTAGGAGTACTAACATATGTCCTACCCCCACACCTACGATTGGGGGACCTATTTTGATGGAACCCAGGGCAAACATGAATTTCTTGTTTTTAAAGCACACTCTTTAATTGTGCATTATAGCAACCTCTCAGTCACGTCTCTGATGTATCTACTTATCTGATGTGCAAGTCTAGGTAGCTTTTTGAAGATCTGAGTGTCCCTCTAGGTCCCAGATCTCAGCCCCAACAGCTAGTACTTGGCTGGTGAGGGCTGAGTATTGATGGCTGTCAGGGTGGTAAGCAGCACCAAGTACGGTCCTTTCCAGCGATGCTCAAGTGTCTGGGCTCGGTGTCATCATATGTAGTTGAGTTTCCAACCTAGAACTGATGAGATGTCTCAGGGGTCTCTGGGGCATAGGCTGCTGCCTGCTGTGACCAGATTTTTTCTCTATCACCTGTAGGTTTTTTAGCCTGGCATACAAATCATTATTACTATGATATGTTGGTTCAGTAACATCAATTAATACAGTCACAGGAGCCGAGGCCCCATATAAGATCACAAAAGGGGGTAAGGCTGAAACTGGAAGGGATGTTTCTTGCTCTGAAGAGAGCAA
Source organism: Rattus rattus (assembly GCF_011064425.1). Taxonomy (NCBI): domain Eukaryota; kingdom Metazoa; phylum Chordata; class Mammalia; order Rodentia; family Muridae; genus Rattus; species Rattus rattus. Next base: position 229,548,179 of record NC_046155.1, on the reverse strand, counting down.
GAGGGAAGGAGTGCCATGCAGACTGTGCCGGTCTCCATGGTCAATTTGGTCAGGGTCATTTTAGAGTTTTATGTGTTTTCTCTACCTGTCTTGAACTTTGAGGTCTGTAGATACAATGTAATTTCCAATCGACCTCTAAATACTTGGCCACACCCTGGCTTACCTTGGCAACAAAGGTAGGGTCATTGTCTGACCAGATTACCTTGGGCACTCCAGATTGGGGGAAGATTTCTTCCAGTATCTCCTTGATGACTACCGAGGCCATCTTTTGCTTGGTGAGGAAACCTTCTATCTATTCCTAAAAAGGTATCTGCAAGCACTAGGAGATACTTGTAACCATATTTTTCTGGTTTTATCTCAGTGACGTTCACTTTGACTTTTCACTAAACTCTCTAGGTCTCTTTGCCCTGTTTGCTTGTTAAGCATTTACTTACTGACATACCTTCTACTTTTTTACTGCCTCTCTGGCTAAAATCTTAAAGTCTATTACATATGCCTTAACTACTTGGACAAGCTTCTTATCTCCTAAATGAGTCCATTTGTGTATTTGGCAAAGTGAGTCCTTTGTTTGTTCTCTGGGGAGTATAGCTTTCCCCTCAAGTGTGCCATTGTCCTTTTTCTTTTAAACAATTGGGGCCTTTTCTTCGGTTGTACATTCTAAGGAGGCCATTCTTTAGTCCGATCCCAGTTCCCAGCGACTGTCTCTTGCAGGCCTGTAACCAGGATAGGCTCCTGCATAGCCATTTTTCGAGCCACTCAATCTACTTTGTTATTGCCCCATGCCACTGAATCTCTTCCCTCCTGATGTCCTGGGAAATGAATAATACTCACAGTTGCTTGCTTCATCAGGGCATCCAAGAGATGGCAAAGGCATCTGCGGCGCTGATGTGCTGGGGGGGTATAGGTTTGTCCATCCTGGATGACATTTGTTTGTCCACCATGGCAGCACCCACTCATCTCTGACCTTCATGAAGAGAACTGCTCCTGTCTGTAGAGAAGGTAGCCTCGGCTTTCAGCAGGGGTCGATCAGTCAGTCACAGAGGTCTTTCCTCCACCCATAGGCTTCTGCCAGTGCTTGACACTTGTCCTGTGGTGGCTCCAGGTCAGGATTGGGCAGCAAGGTGACCACATTGCCCCCAACAGGTGGAGAATCTAGTCCATGTCAGCTGACCAGTGGTCCCATCCTCTGGGATATTCCATTCAAAGGTAAAAATATCAGCCACTCTATCACAGTTTTATGTCCTGGATTGGGTGATAATTGTTAGTGCCCGGCTGGCAGGAATGGTATGTTCCAGTCAGAATGGCACTAAGCCACACATCTCCCAGCGTCAGGTACTGGTGCACTGAGAGAGGTCTTAAACTCCACATACACAGTCTATAGATATATACACATGCCCTCACCCAGCCATTTCAGCCCATGCAAGCCATTTTGGAGAGCAAATTTCTCATGAGCAAGGAATAGGGGCACTCAGGGATGACCATGAACTAGTGGATTACCCAGTCCATTCAAAGGTCCACTGTTCTTCAGGCAGTCCATAAGTGTTGTTTGTTGCCAGTAGCCCCCTGTACTCAAGGTCTTTTGCTGATCACTAGCCCATTTGGGCGTAAGAGCACAGAGTGTTGCCCCCCCCCCCGTATTCACAAAACAACTGGGCGGGCTTCCCCTCTATCCTGGGGCAGTCCCTGACGCAGTGACATTTTTCTTACAATAGGCACTCTGACCTTTCGCCAGGAATTCTCTTCTGTTGCCAGATACTGTCTTCCTAGGTTCCCTAACTACTGTGGCCAGTATATGTTTCTCTCTTGTCTTTTATCTCTCTTTAGCTCTCTAGCTTCCTCTTCTTTTTGTCTCTTTTCTTCCCTAGCTTCCTGCTCTTTTTATCTTCTTTTTCCTTTCTCTGTTATATAACCTTACTTTTTCTGCAACTTACACTATCTCTCTCAGCAACTTATCTTAACACCTCAAGTTTCTGTAACTTATTCTTACCTTAGCCAAATTGGTCTGGCCTTTTCCAGCCCCTCAGAAACCCTCCATTGGAGTCTGAAGGTAGACCTGGCACTCCCTACCTTCAGGCATATTGAAGTCAACAGGCAGAAGTGAGTGCCTTCCATCCATGTCTGGAACATGTTTTCTGGCCTCTAGTAGGATTCTGTACTTCCTCAGTAGTAAAGAGGACTGGTAACAGCTACTAACATGCATCTCAAGTGGGATGGTGAGAAAACAAGAAGAGAGTCCAGAAAATAGAGGTCCACTGAAGAGGACAAATAGCATTTAGTCACACAGCTAAACCGGGAGGCCTTTTTGGGACAAAGAGGCCATTGTAAAAATAAGCCCAAACTTTGTGCCTGTGAAACAGAAACGTGAGCAGAGAGTCAGCTGATCTGTTAACGACTCTCTCTCTGGACTTAGATTTTTTTTTCTTAATGAGTATCTCTCTTTAGTGTCAGCTTGTTGGCTTTCCCTCTCAAGAGAACCAACCTCTAAATGACACTAGGCTTCTAGTAAGAACTAATAACAAAAGGATGAAGAGATGGTTAGGACCTGGGTGCTAGAAAGCAAGTGGCTGAGGTAAGAATTGTAACCGGTTCACCTGGGACTTTCAGAACATCATTAGCAGCCCTTCACCAAGCTGTCTCAATGGGTTAAAGGCCCATGGAAAAGAAAATATTAATCCTGACCTTGGCCACAGCCAAACCTGAATTCTAAATTTTGAGTGGCAAAACAAAGTTGTTCACAGTTTGTTGTTGATTCTTTTTGAACTATTTTAGGGACTTCCCTGCCCCCCAACCGGGGGCATTTAGACCACAGGGGCAGGAACTGGCTGCAGAGGGGAGCTTGCCACTCTGGGGGTTCCTCAATCTTGGGATAGATCTGAGGAGCCGAGGGCAGTTTCCAGGAAGGTGCTTCGGGCTGCGCCTTCCCCAGCTTTTGCTCTGTTTTAGATTTTTGCAGAGTCAGGGCTCTGGGGCCTGACTTCGGTGGAATCCAGGGTTGGACCCAAGGAGGGGGTTCCTGAGCCACGACTTGCCAGACAGTGATGTACAGCTGCTGGTCTGGATGGGACCCTGGTTCTCTCGGAAAAAATAATGTCTTTAACGGCACAAATAACATCTAAATTAAAAGTCCCTATTGGCGGCCATCCAACATCGGCCACTCAGAGGAACAGAAAGTCTGCAATTTCTTTTGTCTTCACTTCAACAGTCCAGTGGTGGAGAGTTAGGGAAAAGGGGCTCGTCACAGTCTGTCCCATTCTGTCTACAAAATAGGACAAATGCCCAAAATAGAAGACTAACATAATGACAAGAGAGACAAGGATGTCTAAATCTACTTGCCCTGTGCGACTCTTTCACAAGAAATAAAAGCCAGATCACTAGGCAAAGTCCTCCATGACTCTACCTCCAGGAGTCTAAACTCCTCACTGTGAACCTGAAACCAGGCAACCAGTTCCATCTGGGCCCCCTCCACCCTCAAGGCCTCCCCCAGTTGTTGCAGCCTGCAGTGCCGGACACATCTGTCCCCTGCAGTTGCAGGGTCCTCATGGCCCTCCTCGACAGCTGCCCTAAAAGCAGATCTGCTTCCCTCCTGCCAGGAGACGACTGAAAACGAAAGTAAGGAACAGACAGACTGACAGATGCAGCGTCATTCACTCAGAAACTCTCAGATAAACATCCAACTCACCTCCAGTGGGTCTTTGGGGCCTGGGGTGGTCGAGAAGATCCTGGACAAACCCCCAAATGAAACATCCTGGAAGGGAGAAACCCACTCAAGTCTCTGGAAGTCGCAGAACCCAGACACACGAGAGACCAATCTTGATGCAATAAGCAGAGGCGAGGTTTAATATGGAGCTCCCAGTCTACATGTATCCCACGCAGGAGACAGAGACGTTGAACCTGAGTGGCTGGGAGAAGGGCTCTTTAAAGGAAGAAGTCACAAGCCCCAGGAGATTAGGGGACGTCAAAAGAAAATACCAAAAATGTCACAAGGGGAAACTCTCAAAGTCACAGGATTGTTCTTAAGACCCTAGGGTTTAAATCAAGGGAAAGTCAAGCCCTCATTCTCCTGAGAACAGATCTTGATTCCTGTCCTTTAGGGTAAATGTTTGTGAGAGTTGACGAAGCATCTGCATCTGATACACATCTGGCTAGGCTTCGACCCCGGTTTCCTGGAATACTATCTGCAGGACACAATGGGGGCTTGAACAAACATCACAGGGGCAGAACAGAACCCATTACTCATTTACTCTCTTACAGTGACATCCGGAGGGTCATTGAGTCTGCACCAGCCCTCCTGCACTTTTAACCATCTGTCTTCCAGAGTCAGATCCTGTTACTGAGTTTTGAGCTAGTTTAAAACTCTATCTCTCAGTAGCACTTATAAATTGATGATTGAAATTAATTGCAAACAGTGCCGAAGTCTAAAGAAACGGAAAGAACATGAATGCTAAATAAAGAATGTGGATTTGAACATTAAAAAAAAAGTGATTTACTCTCTCTTCTGCTCTTCCACTCTTCTACTCTCTCTCTCTCTCTCTCTCTCTCTCTCTCTCTCTCTCTCTCTCTCTCTTCCTCTCTTCCTCTCCTGGCTTAACACGAAAAAAAAAAGTGATTTGGCTTCTCTTTGACATCATGAACTTCTTGTAACAGGCTGGCTCTGTTGTATTTTATAAGTACCACTAACTAGTGTTTGTAAAATACAGAATATGCTTTGGAAAACAAAATGCTTCTCTTTAATGCTTCTGACTCATAACATAATTCTAGGGAACACATAATTTGACTGTTCTATTAGTTCCTTATTGGCGAAGGTGTTCTTTGTAATGAAAAGGTATTTGTCTCATGCTAGTTTCTTAAATTTATTTTTCTTTTAAGATCAGAATATATGGTTGAAGATAGAATGCTCTTTTAATTTAAATGAAAAATAGCTGACAGAAGATAGCAGTAAGAAAAATATAATTACAGAGAAATAGCATCTTCCACTTTATCAGGAAAACTACTAGAAGGAATAGAGCTAGAAATAAGAAATTGGAGACAAAGGGTATTGCCCCACTTCTACAAGACCATGTCGGCATTGGTCTTTGCTCTCCTGTAGCTGCCGTCTACACATCATTATAGACTGCTGTGCAGATGGTGCATGGCACATGCATGTTTCCACCTCAGGAACCCAACATAGATTGTCTGTCATTATAAAAAAAAGTCACATAAATTTCCAGCACAGAAACACTGGTAATACTAAGTCAGGGTGCCAGGTTAGGTGTTTGCTGAGGTCCACAGATGTCCATTCCCAGACTACAATCTTCTTGCTGTGTTCCCATGGCAGAAGGAACAGCAGAGCTCTCCGGTCTCTTTTCTGAGGACAGAACCGCACTCATGAGTACTCCATGGGGGAAACATACCTGTGACTTGGTAATCTGCCAAAGGCTCATAATCACATCACCATGTGGTCCCCGTTACCACACACATATTTCAGGATGACATAAACATTCACTCTAGAGCACAGATTATGTAGTATTTCAGTGGCTCAATCATTGAGAAAGAAATCTGAGTGTCTAGGTCTTTGGAGATGGTTTGCTTAGGGGCTAATGATGACAATGTAGAAGCAGCAGATGGGTCCCTGGTCAAGCCTTAGGCTGGGCAGATTGTTCCATATTTATTCCTAAAACTATACTTCTAGAAAGCTATGTGAGGGCTAGCAACATGGCTCAGGGAGAAGAAAAAAAAAAAAAAGGACTTAGCACATAAACCCAAAGACCTGAGTCGACGTCCCAGAGCTCATGCAAAGGTAAAAAGATCCAATTACACAATGTTGTCCCGATCTCACACATGTGCCATAATATGTATGTGCCCACACATTCATCATACACTATACACACAATACAAATCAATAATTTTTGTCAAAAACTTTAAAAATAAATGTGATATGAATACCATGTTTTAGTACATTGAATCTTATACAAATTGCACTACAGATAACAAACATTAGTGTGGCAATCTCTTTGCATGTTATTTAGAGTAATGTACATATTGGCCAAAATGATGTGAGTAATATAATCCCTGTTGTTCATTGAGAAAAGTGACGCTCTCAGAAGACAATGGAGGAGTGACATGCCAGCATCCGAGGAGCCGACAGAAGAGCCTGAGTTCCAGCTGCTTGTGGTCCAGAGAAGAGGGGGTTACCAACATGAGAGATGAGTAGAAGAGTTAGTTGGCACCCAATGCACAGGAAGTGAGGGCTGCAGAAGCTCAGAGAGGAGGGACCAAGGTGGAGGTGGAAGGCAACATGAGCAGTGCAGGTGTCCCCTGAAGTTCTGTGCCATGACTAGCTTAGGAACAGAAAAGCCCTCAGCACAGTTTTGTTCTGTCGTTCTCAGTTTCACAGCTAAGATGTAAACCATTTCTTTGTCTGTATACAATCTGTATATATCACCCACTCATGTGTTGCTCCATCACCATCTCTCTCAAATCTACTGTCACTGCAGCTCTGTGTTTAGATAACCCTTCCATAGAAGCCCATTGCTACCACAGTGCTTGTGTTTTCTGTCCACCTTTATCTTACTATGGAGTGGCATTGCCATCGCACATCATCACAGGAAGAACAGAGCACATAATATTTTAAGGGCAAAACAGCTGGTTTGTGTTACTTTTACTGTAGCATACAGTTAAACACGGCTGTTAACCTGTTATTGTGTTTAATTTATAGGCTAAAGTTTATCAACAACATTCATGTACAGAAAAACAGCATGTGTAAGGCTTGATGATATTCCACTGGAGTCTTCCCATGCATTTGCCATGGTTAAGGGACTACTACTACTACTGAAGGACAGAGAACAGTACAAAAATACATACTGAATGCACTTGCCAGGATTAATGCAAACACACAGTCCAAAAGGAGACTATGGAAGCCATCATTTAACCAAAGCCTTCTTAGTAAATGTGTTTTCCACATATGTACAATTTTCAGCCAACTAAAGTTTAAGTACCAATATTTTTGGTTAAAGTTGTTTTATATGGGAATATTTCTACAACGAGATAATCCATATAAAGCATGGAACATGAGTCCTGGCACACAGAGTTCAGTAAGTGTTAGTAATTTTTAATGTTAATTAAGTGTATTATGTAAGTGCTTGCCTTAGGATTCAGAATGAACAGAGTATACTTACTTCTTGATGGCCCAAGGGCATCCTAATAAATATTAAATACTTAATGAGGCTATGAGCACAAGGACATCTTGGAAGTTACCAGGAATTCTGGGGTTGTTGGTTCCTGCACAGCTGCAATGTGAGGTCTGGCTAATGGTGGGACTGGAGTCAGCCAGCTACCACTAACTCTATCAAGCTGTCAGTTCTCATGGCTGTCAGAGTGCCCGCACTGGCTATTTCTCAACGTTTCCTACCACTAAACATCTTTGAGCTGAGACATTGAGCTGAGACATTAAATATTGTAAATCAATACAAACAAGGACTGGTCTATCTAACCTACCTGAACCCATTTCCTGATTGTTCAGAAACACTGAAGTTTCCAGAGTGGAGTCTGTGAGTCTATTCTGGTTCGATGCTGCATACCTACAATAACAGCAATCAAGAGGCTGAGGCAGGAGGACTGCAAGCTTGAGGCTAGGCTGAGGTACATAGTGATACTCTGTCTCAAAAAATAAAGTAAGGAACAGGTAAGAGGCCACCTGCCCTGAGAATTTTCCTAAGCCCTCAGTTGGGATCCCAGGAAAACCTAACTAAGAAGGTCCCCCAAATCAAATGGGTAGTGTCTTAGTTAGGGGTTTCTTCTGTTGTGAAGAGACACCATGGCCATAGGAACTCTTATAAAAGAAAACAATTTGTTAGGGCTGGCTTACAGTTCACAGGTTTAGTCCATTTTCATCATGGTGGGAAGCACATGGCATGCAGGCAGTCATGGTGTTGGAGAGGTAGCTGAGATTTCTACATCTGGATTAGCAGACATCAAGAAGAGAAAGGGAGCAACTAGGCCTGGCTTGAGCATCTGAAATCTCAAAGCCCACCCCACAGTGACAAACTTCCTCCAAGTTAGTCTCAAACGAGGTCCAGACATGCCTAAGGGAATTTGAGATAGGGCTCACTGGCCCGGCTATCAGCCCCAAGGACACTGGCCATCTGGAGCCACTCCCTCCCCTTCCTTCACTCCCTAAAGATGAGTCATCCCCCTGCTGAGTGAGATAAGTCACCCTACCCACATTGCTGAGATGCTAGATTGCATGTACTCTTTGCTGATGTAACTCTGCGCCAAAAGTAACTGTGCACCATTTGAATCAGCCAATTGTGTGTAACGGCGTGAAATCCCCTGGCTTTCCCTATATAGACCCCTGCCTTTAGAGGCTCGTGGTCAACTCCTCTATCTCCTGCGTGAGATACGTGTCGGCCTGAGATCTCGTTAATAAAACTGCCTCTAGCTGTTACATCAAGATCGGCTACTCGTGTTTCCTGGGGCACGCCATCCCGAGACTGGAGCGAGTCTCCCCAATTTGGGGTTCTTTCATTTGGGGGCTCGTCCGGGATCTGGCGTATCCCCCGGGGACCCAAAGGCCCCTTGGAGGTACGTTGGTGTGAGTGTTGAATGCGGCCGCTGTGTGTTGTGTATTGTGTGCTGTGCATTGTGTTTTTGGTACCGGTTTGAGGTTTGAGTGCACTCGGGTGGAAGAGGCTTCCCCACCCCGTACAGGCTCCTGGGAGTAGATGTGGATTCCTACTCCGGGAGTAGATGAGGTTTCCTACTCCGAGCAGCCACCCTTTTTAAATTTTTCGGGCAGCGGAAGGGGGGACGCCCCTGCCCTGAAGGCTGCTGCTCTGGAAGACGTTCCAAGAGCCGAATATTGTCGGGAGAACCCGGCGACTGACAGTCAAAAAGATCTGACTGTGACTTTCTGGAACAAAGGAGACGGAATGCTCCTTTTACCTAGGCGGGAGCGGACGAAAAATTCCACTCCGTTGGAGGTCACGTTCGGCTGCCTATTTAAGTATAGGCGCGGACAAGTGTGCTTGGACTCGTTAGTGTCTGTTGTTTGT
>NC_046155.1:229515146-229539050 GCF_011064425.1 Rattus rattus | reverse complement strand
GGGAACCAGGCCTTGGTCCTCTTCAATGGTAGTCTGTGCTCTTAACCACTGAGCCTTCTCCCCAGCCCCAAAATGCTTCTCTTGAAGAAAGGAACACATGTTTTAAAATTGTATCACATTACCTAGTAAGGACTATCACAAACAACAGATGCTGTTCAAAAAAAAATACAGGTTGTGATTTAGCAATTAAGAGCTAGAAGACATGCACAGTGCAACCGGTGTCCCTCTAACTGACCTCAGCCTCTGTCAGATTTGCATCAGATGTAGTAATGGAGCCTCAGGTGGGAGGTTCTCAAAGATTGGACACAATATTTATTACCCACCAAGTTTGCAGAGCAAATACATGTTATCCCAAACTATTGTATAGTTTTCAAACCTGCAACTTTCCATAAATGATTTTTACTATTTGTTCTAAAAAACAAAAAAGCTCAACAACAACAAGAGAAAACCCCAGCATGCTGTTTCCTGACATTTTCTGTATTTCATTTCCCCTAGAAAGACTGGGGCCCAAAGCTTCTGAACCATGTTGTGGCTGTACTTAAGGACAGTAATGCATTAACACACTTTTCTCCCATGTAATTTATTTTAATCATTTTATTCCAGCAAATCTTCAGAGGGCAGAGGGGAAATTCCATTCACCCCTATCATATTCTGCCCTGCCCTGCTGCAAATCAGCTCAGTGGCTTACCAATGGCAAAGTTTTAATGCAGGTTTGTTTTTGTTTTTGTTTTTTTTCTTTAAGATCAGGGGTACAGTGTTTCTAAACAGAAAGAACTGCACTAAGTCCATTAGTAGACAACAAATAGCTTTGAGACTAGGTCTTTCTGGAAACACCTTCAATAATGTCAGTTTAGGGTGCTAACAGAAGCAGGCCACTTGAGAAATCATTTTAAACCAAAACAAGGAAATCCACTTAAGAAAGGGTTAATAAGTTAGTATAAGGACCATACGTTGGAACTGGTGAAAGTCAGTGCACACCGACTTTAAACATCAATTAAGAAAGTGGTAATTGTTCAAATTCTGAAGGTTATGATAGGATCAATGAAAAAACATCTTTCTTAGTCAATCATAAGGGAGAAGCTTATGATTTGACTCATTTCCCAGTCAATGGAAGCTTGTGGTTTGAACTTGTTTTCTAGTTGGTATGGTCACAGCCTTCAATAGGTCAGAACCAAAAGCCATGTACTTTAGAATGCTTGTAAGAGGCTCATCATTGACAGTAGGAATTATAAAATTATGTATAGCCAATAGTCACATGAAAAGTTAATACAAAACTGGAAAGTGAAGTAGAAAATTTAATATTACTCAATGAATACAGTATTACATGTGCTTTTGATACAGTGTAGCTAAATCAATAAATATATTTATTAATACTTTTGAATTAAATATTGCAAAATAAAATTACTTTTAAAATATTTATTGACTTGTGTGGGTGTATGTACCTACTTGCACACATGTGAGTGCCACAGTGCACATGTAGAGACAAGAGGACAACGTTCAGAAATTAGTTCTCTGCTTCCTCCATATCTATTCTGGGGCTAAAACTCAGATCATCAACCCACTGAGACATCTCACTGGCCCTAAATAAATTCTTTAATCTCTATTTATATCCCATCATTCTTCCTGTAGCAAGAAAACAAAAGCCAAGTCCCTTTTTTAGCCTTTTGACAGCATTTTTTTGATCTTTTGAGGGAGACGACTAAGAACACAGCAACAGTGTCTGATTAACATCCTACATCATAACATGATGAGGGCATTCCTTGTGAGAAGCAAAATTTAAATCTTTCCCCTTGCCCTTATCAGCTGTCCACTGTGATCCCAGAAATCTCGCTATAGTGTTTCTTTTATCCTAAGCCTTTTCTTTTAAACAGCTCAAAAAAGAGCCAGAAAAAACTGGATGAAACTGAGAAGTCCCCATGCTTGCCTGCACAAACTGAGAAGTGGATAGTTTCGCCCCCTCCTACTGTGTGGGCTATTGTGCACAGATAAAACACTATGTTTTAAAAAATTAATGTTGGCTATCAACAACACACTGCCACTCAATCAGGTTTGTGTTAGATGGTCCTTTAATGTACTTCCTGTAAGTTTCTTACTCACTAGATATGTTCCATGAAGTTAAAAAAGCAGAGCCTAATGAAAGCAACTCTTTTTTTTTTTCCCCGAGCTTTTTTCTTCCTGACAAGGTTTTTGTTAATGCCTGTTTACACAAGAGTTAAAGCAGCTAGACTTGGTGATCACTGGACTCCATGTAAAGGAGGGGCACTGACCCTCCTAACGGGCAGGAGGCCAGAGAGAAAGATAAGACTCCCTTAGATTCAGAAAACACCTTTTTTTCCAAATTAATTTTACAGTCTTTTAACAGTCAGTTCACCAAGAGGATCACTTAAAACTTTTATTCAAACAGGTCAAACAGTTCAATGATTTACAAATCACAATGGCCAGTCCAAATTTAAAAAATTGTGAAAGTAAAAGCCAAAAAGACCCAGACAATACCACAGAAAACAATCAATTTAGACAAACAATATTAAGACAATGCATCCTAAAACCTTGAATATTCCACAAATGCCTGGTACCTTCAGATAGCCCAAACTGAAGTTTAAGAAGCAACTTCTTGGGATAGTCGGACCATCTGATTCTACCCCCCAACATTTGTCCCATTTATATCCTCTTGTCCTAACTTTTCCTTTCCAATTTCCACCATCAAAAGACAAAGTGATGGTTAAGATAGTCTGCCCCAAGACTGCAAAGAAAAAGAAGGGTGGTCACAGAAACAGAAAAAACAACAGACACTAACTAGTCCTTTTTTTTTTTTTCGGCCTATCTTTTTTAGGGAGCTGGGGACGTAACCTCAACGGGCCTTGGACTTTTTCGTCCGCTCCACCAGAGTAAAAACCCATTCCCTCTCCTTTGTTCCAGAAAGTCTGAGTTATAGATCTTTTTGACTGTCAGTGCCTAAGTTCTCCGACAATATGGATCTTGGAACCTTCCAGAGCAGCAAATTAAGGGCAATCTTTGGGAAATTGCTAAGGTGAAAATTTAAAAAGGAGCTGCTCGAGAGTAGGAAACCCATCTACTCCCGGAGTAGGAATCCACATCTACTGTAGGGCCTGTAAGGTAGGCAAGCCTCTTCCAGCAGTGCTATTTCAAACCTCAAACAATAAGTACCAAAATGACCAAGAGGGACTAGACAAAGCACCACACAAGGCCCATTTCAAACTCCAGACAAGGACTCCAGGAGGCCTTTGGGTCCCTAATGATTCCTGGCCAGAGAGGAAAATGAAAGAACCCCAAATTGGGCTTCCTCTGGCTCCTGTCTCCAGGATGGCCCCATGGTGTCCTGGACACCAGGTGACGATCTTGAAAATGTAACAGCTAGAGGCAGTTTTATTAGACTAGATCTCAACAAGAAAACGTATCTCAACAAAGGGAAGGAGATAGAGGGATGACGTTCAGTGCCTCTGGGAAAAAGGAAATAGGGTCCTATATGGAAACAAGAGACTGGATTTCATGACCACTACCTACCAACATTGGCTCCACATTCAAATGGTGCACAGTTACTTTTTGTGCAGAGTTACATCAGCAAAAGTACATGCAATCTAGCATCTCAGCAATGTGGGTAGGGTGACTTATCTCACTCAGCATGGGGATGACTCATCTTTAGGAAGTGAAGGAAGGGAGGGAGTGGCTCCAGATGGCCAGTGTCCTTGGGGCTGATAGCCGGGCCAGTGAGCCCTATCTCAAATTCCCTTAGGCATGTCTGGACCTCGTTTGAGACTAACTTTTTGAAATTCAACTCTTCAGTCGCATATACATTTTAAAGCTGTGCAGTTTCTTTCTACCTGTGACAGTCCAAATGAAAATGGTCCCCTTGGGCTCATAGGAATGGCACTATTAGGAGGTGTGGCCTTTTTGGAGGAAGTTTGCCACTGTGGGGTGGGCTGTGAGATTTCAGATGCTCAAGCCAGGCCTAGTTGCTCCCTTTCTCTTCTTGATGTCTGCTAATCCAGATGTAGAAATCTCAGCTACCTCTCCAACACCATGCCTGCCTGCATGCCACTGTGCATCCCACCATGATGAAAATGGACTAAACCTGTGAGCTGTAAGCCAACCCTAAAAAAATGTTTTCTTTTATAAGAGTTGCTATGGCCGGGCTGGAGAGATGGCTCAGTGGTTAAGAGCACTGACTGCTCTTCCAGAGGCCCTGAGTTCAAATCCCAGCAACCACATGGTGGCTCACAACCATCTGTAATGAGATCTGATGCCCTCTTCTGGTGTGTCTGAAGACAGCTACAGTGTACTTATATATAATAAATAAATCTTAAAAAAAAAAAAAGAGTTGCTATGGCCATGGTGTCTCTTCATAACAGGAGAAACCCCAACTAAGACAATACCCATTTGATTTGGGGGATCTTCTCAGTTAGGTTTTCCTGGCATCCCAACTGAGGGCTTAGGAAAATTCTCAGGGCAGGTGGGCCTCTTACCTTTTCCTTTATTTTATTTTTTGAGACAGAGATCACTATGTACCTCATGCTGGCCTCAAGCTTGCAGTCCTCCTGCCTCATCCTCTTGATTGCTGTTATTGTAGGTATGCAGCATCGAACCAGAATAGACTCACAGACTCCACTCTGGAAACTTCACCGTTTCTGAACAATCAGGAAATGGGTTCAGGTAGGTTAAATAGACCAGTCCTTGTTTGAATTGATTTACAATATTTAATGTCTCAGCTCAATGTCTCAGCTCAAAGATGTTTAGTGGTAGGAAACTTTGAGAAATAGCCAGTGCGGGCACTCTGACAGCCATGAGAACTGACAGCTTGATAGAGTTAGTGGTAGCTGGCTGACTCCAGTCCCACCATTAGCCAGACCTCACATTGGAGCTGTGCAGGAAACAACAACCCCAGAATTCCTGGTAACTTCCAAGATGTCCTTGTGCTCGTAGCCTCATTAAGTATTTAATATTTATTAGGATGCCCTTGGGCCATCAAGAAGAGTAAGTATACTCTGTTCATTCTGAATCCTAAGGCAAGCACTTACATAATACACTTAATTAACATTAAAAATTACTAACACTTACTGAACTCTGTGTGCCAGGACTCATGTTCCATGCTTTATAGGGATTATCTCATTGTAGAAATATTCCCATATAAAACAACTTTAACCAAAAATATTTAGGTACTTAAACTTTAGTTGGCTGAAAATTGTACATATGTGGAAAACACATTTACTAAGAAGGCTTTGGTTAAATGATGGCTTCCATAGTCTCCTTTTGGACTGTGTGTTTGCATTAATCCTGGCAAGTGCATTCAGTATGTATTTATGTACTGTTCTCTGTCCTTCAGTAGTAGTAGTAGTCCCTTAACCATGGCAAATGCATGGCAAGACTCCAGTGGAATATCATCAAGCCTTACACATGCTGTTTTTCTGTACATGAATGTTGTTGATAAACTTTAGCCTATAAATTAAACACAATAACAGGTTAACAGCCATGTTTAACTGTATGCTACAGTAAAAGTAACACAAACCGGCTGTTTTGCCCTTAAAATATTATGTGCACTGTTCTTCCTGTGATGATGTGTGATGGCAATGCCACTCTATAGTAAGATAAAGGTGGAGAGAAAACACAAGCACTGTGGTAGCAATGGGCTTCTATGGAAGGGTTATCTGTACACAGAGCTGCAGTGACAGTAGATTTGAGACAGAGATGGTGATGGAGCAACACATGAGTGGGTGATATATACAGACCGTATACAGACAAAGAAATGGTTTACATCTTAGGTGTGAAACCGAGGAAGACAGCACAAAACTGTGCTGAGGGCTTTTCTGTTCCTAAGCTAGTCATGGCACAGAACTTCAGGGGACACCTGCACTGCTCATGTTGCCTTCCACCTCCACCTTGGTCTCTCCTCTCTGAGCTTCTGCAGCCCTCACTTCCTGTGCATTGGGTGCCAATTAACTCTTCTACTCATCTCTCATGTTGGTAACCCCCTCTTCTCTGGACCACAAGCAGCTGGAACTCAGGCTCTTCTGTCGGCTCCTCGGATGCTGGCGTGTCACTCCTCCATTGTCTTCTGAGAGCGCCACTTTTCTCAATGAACAACAGGGATTACATTGCTCACATCATTTTGGCCAATATGTACATTACTCTAAATAACATGCAAAGCGATTGCCACACTAATATTTGTTATCTGTAGTGCAATTTGTATAAGATCCAATGTACTAAAATATGGTATTCATATCACATTTATTTTTAATGTTTTTGACAAAATTATTAATTTGTATTGTGTGTATAGTGTATGATGAATGTGTGGGCACATACATATTATGGCATATGTGTGAAGATCAGGACAATTTTGTGGAATTGGATCTTTTTACCTTTGCATGAGCTCAGGGACTTGGACTCAGGTCTTTAGGTTTATGTGCTAAGTGCTTTTTTTGTGTGTGTGTGTGTGTCTCTGCGCCATGTTGCCAGCCCTCACATAGCTTTCTAGAAGTATATTTTTAGGAATAAACATGGAACAATCTGTCCAGTCTAAGGCTTGACCAGGGACCCATCTGCTGCTTCTACATTGTCATCAGTAGCCCCTAAGCCAACCTTCTCCAAAGGCCTAGACACTCAGATTTCTGTCTCAATGATTGAGCCACTGAAATACTAGATAATCTGTGCTCTAGAGTGAATGTTTATGTCCTCCTGAAATATGTGTGTGGTAACGGGGACCACATGGTGATGTGATTATGAGCCTTTGGCAGATTACCAAGTCACAGGTATGTTTCCCTCATGGAGTACTCATGAGTGCGGTTCTGTCCTCAGAAAAGAGACCGGAGAGCTCCGCTGTTCCTTCTGCCGTGGGAACACAGCAAGAAGATTGTAGTCTGGGAATGGACATCTGTGGACCTCAGCAAACACCTAACCTGGCACCCTGACTTAGTATTTCCAGTGTTTCTGTGCTGGAAATTTATGTGACTTTTTTTTATAATGACAAACAATCTATGTTGGGTTCCTGAGGTGGAAACATGCATGTGCCATGCACCATCTGCACAGCAGTCTATAATGATGTGTAGACGGCAGCTTTATGAGAGCAAAGACCAATGCCCACATGGTCTTGTAGAAGTGGGGCAATACCCTTTGTCTCCAATTTCTTATTTCTAGCTCTATTCCTTCTAGTAGCTTTCCTGATAAAGTGGAAGACGCTATTTCTCTGTAATTATATTTTTCTTACTGCTATCTTCTGTCAGCTATTTTTCATTTAAATTAAAAGAGCATTCTATCTTCAACCATATATTCTGAACTTAAAAGAAAAATAAATTTAAGAAACTAGCATGAGACAAATACCTTTTCATTACAAAGAACACCTTCCCCAATAAGGAACTAATAGAACAGTCAAATTATGTGTTCCCTAGAATTATGTTATGAGTCAGAAGCATTAAAGAGCAGCATTTTGTTTTCCAAAGCATATTCTGTATTTTACAAGCACTAGTTAAAGAGAGGAAAGAGAGAGAGAGAGAGAGAGAGAGAGAGAGAGAGAGAGAGAGAGAGAGAGAGAGAGAGACAAAGAGTGGAAGAGCGGAAGAGAGAGTAAATCACTTTTTTTTAATGTTCAAATCCACAGTCTTTATTTAGCATTCATGTTCTTTCCGTTTCTGTAGACTTTGGCACTGTTTACAATTAATTTCAATCATCAATTTATAAGTGCTACTGAGAGATAGAGTTTTAAACTAGCTCAAAACTCAGCAACAGGATCTGACTCAGGAAGACAGATGGCTAAAATTGCAGGAGGGCTGGTGCAGACTCACTGACCCTCCGGATGTCACTGGAAGTGAGTAAATGAGTAATGGGTTCTGTTCTGCCCCTGTGATGTTTGTTCAAGCCCCCATTGTGTCCTGCAGATAGTATTCCAGGAAACCGGGGCCGAAGCCTAGCCAGATGTGTATCAGATGCAGATGCTTCGTCAACTCTGACAAACATTTACCCTAAAGGACAGGAATCAAGATCTGTTCTCAGGAGAATGAGGGCTTGACTTTCCCCTGATTTAAACCTTAGGGTCTTAAGAACAATCCTGTGACTTTGAGAGTTTCCCCTTTTGTCATATTTGGTATTTCCTTTTGATGTCCCCTCATCTCCTGGGGCTTGTGACTTCTTCCTTTAAAGAGCCCTTCTCCCAGCCACTCAGGTTCAACGCCTCTGTCTCCTGCGTGGGATACATGTAGACTGGGAGCTCCGTATTAAACCTCGCCTCTGCTTATTGCATCAAGATTGGTCTCTCGTGTGTCTGGGTTCTGCGACTTCCGGAGACTTGAGTGGGGGTCTCCTTTCCAGGATGTTTCATTTGGGGGTTCGTCCGGGATCTTCTCGACCACCCCAGGCCCCAAAGACCCCTTGGAGGTGAGTTGGATGTTTATCTGAGTGTTTCTGAGTGAGCGGCGCCGCATCTGTCAGTCTGTCTGTTCCTTACTTTCGTTTTCAGTCATCTCCTGGCAGGAGGGATGCAGATCTGCTTTTAGGGCAGCTGTCGAGGAGGGCCATGAGGACCCTGCAACTGCAGGGGACAGACGTGTCCGGCACTGCAGGCTGCAAACCTGGGGGACGCCTCGAGGGTGGAGGGGGCCCAGAAGGAACTGGTTGCCTGGTTTCAGGTTCACAGTGAGGAGTTTAGACTCCTGGAGGTAGAGTCATGGAGGACTTTGCCTAGTGATCTGGCTTTTAGTTTCTCGTGAAAGAGTTGCACAGGGCAAGTAGATTTAGACATCCTTGTCTCTCTTGTCATTTTGTTAGTCTTCTATTTTGGGCATTTGTCCTACTTTGTAGACAGAATGGGACAGACTGTCACGAGCCCCTTTTCCCTAACTCTCGACCACTGGACTGTTGAAGTGAAGTAAAAAGAAATTGCAGACTTTCTGTTCCTCTGAGTGGCCGATGTTGGATGGCCGCCAATAGGGACTTTTAATTTAGATGTTATTTGTGCCGTTAAAGACATTATTTTTTCTGAGAGAACCAGGGTCCCATACAGACCAGCAGCTGTACATCACTGTCTGGCAAGACGTGGCTCAGGAACCCCCTCCTTGGGTCCAACCCTGGATTCCACCGAAGTCAGGCACCAGAGCCCTGACTCTGCAAAAATCTAAAACAGAGCAAAAGGTGGGGAAGGCGCAGCCCGAAGTGCCTTCCTGGAAACTGCCCTCCGCTCCTCAGATCTATCCCGAGATTGAGGAACCCCCAGAGTGGCAGGCTCCCCTCAGCAGCCAGTTCCTGCCACTGTTGTCTAAATGCCCCCATTTGGGGGTCAGGGAAGTCCCTTAAATAGTTCAAAAAGAATCAACAACAAACTGTGAAGAACTTTGTTTTGCCACTCAAAATTTAGAATTCAGGTTTGGCTGTGGCCAAGGTCAGGATTAATGTTTTCTTTTCCATGGGCCTTTAACCCATTGAGACAGCTTGGTGAAGGGCTGCTAATGAGGTTCTGAAAGTCCCAGGTGAACGGTTACAATTCTTACCTCAGCCACTTGGTTTCTAGCACCCAGGTCCTAACCATCTCTTCATCCTTTTGTTATTAGTTCTTACTAGAAGCCTAGTGTCATTTAGAGGTTGGTTCTCTTAAGAGGTAAAGCTACCAAGCTGACACTAAAGAGAGATACTCTAAGAAAAAAAAATCCAAGTCCAGAGAGACAGTCGTTAACAGATCGGCTGACTGTCTGCTCACGTTTCTGTTTCACAGGCACAAAGTTTGGGCTTATTTTTACAATGGCCTCTTTGTCCCAAAAAGGCCTCTTGGTTTAGCTGTGTGACTAAATGCTATTTGTCCTCTTCAGTGGACCTCTATTTTCTGGACTCTCTTCTTGTTTTCTCACCATCCCACTTGAGAGGCTTGTTAGTAGCTGTTACCGGTCCTCTTTACTACTGAGGAAATACAGAATCCTACTAGAGGCCAGAAAACATGTTCCACACATGGATGGAAGGCCCTCACTTCTGCCTGTTGACTTCAATATGCCTGAAGGTAGGGAGTGCCAGGTCTACCTCCAGACTCCAATGGTGGGTCTCTGAGGGGCTGGAAAAGGCCACACCAATTTGGCTAAGGTAAGAAAAAGTTGCAGAAACTTGAGGTGTTAAGATAAGTTGCTGAGAGAGTTAGTGTAAGTTGCAGAAAAAGTAAGGTTATATAACAGAGAGCCTGAGGAAGAGAAAAGAAAAAGAAGATAAAAAGAGCAGGAAGCTAGTGAAGAAAAGAGACAAAAAGAAGAGGAAGCTAGAGAGCTAAAGAGAGATAAAAGACAAGAGAGAAACATATATTGGCCACAGTAGTTAGAGAACCTAGGAAGACAGTATCTGGCAACAGAAGAGAATTCCTGGCTAAAGGTCAGAGTGCCTATTGTAAGAAAAATGACACTGGGTCAGGGACTGCCCCAGGATAGGGGGGAAGCCCACCCAGTTGTTTTGTGAATACGGGGGAGGGGGGGCAACACTCTGTGCTCCTACGCCCAAATGGGCTAGTGATCAGCAAAAGACCTTGAGTACAGGGGGCTACTGGCAACAAACAACCTTAAGGACTGCTTGAAGAACAGTGGACCTTTGCGTGGGCCAGGTAACCCACCAGTTCATGGTCATCCCTGAGTGCCCCTATTCCTTGCTCATGAGAAATTTGCTCTCCAAAATGGCTTGCATGGGCTGAAATGGCTGGGTGAGGACATGTGTATATATCTATAGACTGTGTATGTGGAGCTTAAGACCTGTCTCAGTGCACCAGTACCTGATGCTGGGAGATGTGTGGCTTAGTGCTGTTCTGCCTGGAACATACCATGCCTGCCAGCCAGGCACTAACAATTATCACCCAATCCAGGACTTAAAACTGTGGTAGAGTGGCTGATGTTTTTACCTTTGAATGGAATATCCCAGAGGATGGGACCACTGGTCAGCTGACATGGACTAGATTCTCCACTGGTTGGGGGCAATCTGGTCACCTTGCTGCCCAATCCTGACCTGGAGCCACCACAGGACTAGTGTCAAGCACTGGCAGAAGCCCATGGGTGGAGGAAAGACCTCTGTGACTGACTGATCGACCCCTGCTGAAAGCCGAGGCTACCTTCTCTACAGACAGGAACAGTTCTCTTCATGAAGGTCAGAGATGAGTGGGTGCTGCCATGGTGGACAAACAAATGTCATCTGGGATGGACAAACCTCTACCCCCTAGCACATCAGCGCCGCAGATGCCTTTGCCATCTCTTGGATGCCCTGATGAAGCCAGCAACTGTGAGTATTATTCATTGCCCAGGACATCAGGAGGGAAGAGATTCAGTGGCATGGGGCAATAACAAAGTAGATTGAGTGGCTCGAAAAATGGCTATGCAGGAACCTATCCTGGTTACAGGCCTGCAACAGACTGGGAACTGGGATCGGACTAAAGGATGGCCTCACTTAGAATGTACAACAGAAGAAAAGTCCCAAATTGCTTAAAAGAAAAAGCACAATGGCACACTTAAGGGGAAAGCTATACTCCCCAGAGAACAAACAAAAGACTCTCTTTGCCAAATACACAAATGGACTCATTTGTGAGATAAGAAGCTTGTCCAAGTAGTTAAGGCATATGTAATAGACTTTAAGATTTTAGCCAGAGAGGCAGTAAAAAATTAGAAGGTATGCCAGTAAGTAAATGCTTAACAAGCAAACAGGGCAAAGAGACCTAGAGAGTTTAGTGAAAAGTCAAAGTGAACGTCACTGAGATAAAACCAGAAAATATATGGTTACAAGTATCTCCTAGTGCTTGCAGATACCTTTTTAGGAATAGATAGAAGCTTTCCTCACCAAGCAAGAGACGGCCTCGGTAGTCATCAAGGAGACACTGGAAGAAATCTTCCCCCAATCTGGAGTGCCCAAGGTAATCTGGTCAGACAATGACCCTACTTTTGTTGCCAAGGTAAGCCAGGGTGTGGCCAAGTATTTAGAGGTCGATTGGAAATTACATTGTATCTACAGACCTCAAAGTTCAAGACAGGTAGAGAAAACAAATAAAACTCTAAAGAGACCCTGACCAAATTGACCATGGAGACAGGCGCAGACTGCGTGGCACTCCTTCCCTCTTGCACTCTTCAGAGCAAGAAACATCCCTTCCAGATTCAGCCTTACCCCCTTTTGTGATCTTATATGGGGCCTCGGCTCCTCTGACTGTATTAGATGATGTTACTGAACCAACATATCATAGTAATAATGATTTGTATGCCAGGCTAAAAAACATACAGGTGATAGAGAAAAAATCTGGTCACAGCAGGCAGCAGCCTATGCCCCAGAGACCCCTGAGACATCTCATCAGTTCCAGGTCAGAAACTCAGCTACATATGATGACACCGAGCCCACACACTTGAGCATCGCTGGAAAGGACCATACTTGGTGCTGCTGACCACCCTGACAGCAGTCAATTCTCAGCCCTCACCAGTCGAGTACTAGCTGTTGGGGTGAGAGCTGGGACCTAGAGGGACACTCAGATCTTCAAAAAGCTCCCTAGACTTGCACATCAGATAAGTAGATACATCAGAGACGTGACTGAGAGGTTGCTATAATGCACAATTAAAGAGTGTGCTTTAGAAACAAGAAATTCATGTTTGCCCTGGGTTCCATCAAAATAGGTCCCCCAGTCGTAGGTGTGGGGGTAGGACATATGTTAGTACTCCTAACACTTCTTGGGACTGTGCCTCAGGGATCACAACCTGTATAAGTTTAAAGGTTCTAAAAGACAGTCATGACCTTGGTGTGTAGGTCCAGATAGTGTCCAGATTGACAGGTACAAGGACATCTATTGGGACTCTGTTTGAAAACACCACCAGCCTCCAATTAGCATTTGTGTAACCAAACAGTAATTAGTTCTAGGACAGCTGCCACTCATTACTCTCTGCTCTAGCTGGGCTGTTACTGATAATTTGCTTGGTTTTAGTTTTTGAGCCATGTGTGGCAAATAGGCTTAATTGTTTTGTTAAACTTCAGGTGAGTGCTGTTCAGTTGATGGTTCTGAGACAACAGTACCAATCAGTTAGGACAACTGGTGAAGCTGAATACGAGACTTGATACCAAAATTCTAAGATTAGAATTACTTAGTAGAAGAAGAGGGGAATGAGAGAGTTTTAAAGTAGCTCAAAACTCAGAACAGTATCTGACTCAGGAAGACAGATGGTTAAAAGTGCAGGAAGACTGGTGCAGACTCACTTACCCTCCAGATGTCACCGGACATGAGTAAATGAGTAACAGGTTCTGTTCTGCCCTGTGATGTTTGTTCAAGCCCCCATTGTGCCCTAAAGATAATGTTCCAGCCATTGTGTCCTGCAGATAGTATTTCAGGAAACCGGGGCCGAAGCCTAACCAGATGTGTATCAGATGCAGATGCTTCGTCTACTCTGACAAACATTTACCCTAAAGGACAGGAATCAAGATCTGTTCTCAGGAGAATGAGGGCTTGACTTTCCCCTGATTTAAACCCTAGGGTCTTAAGAACAATCCTGTGACTTTGAGAGTTTCCCCTTGTGACATTTTTGGTATTTCCTTTTGATGTCCCCTCATCTCCTGGGGCTTGTGACTTCTTCCTTTAAAGAGCCCTTCTCCCAGCCACTCAGGTTCACCTCCTCTGTCTCCTGCATGGGATACTTGTTGACCAGGAGCTCCTTACGTAATAAACTTCGCCTCTGCTTATTGCATTAAGATTGGTCTCTCGTGTGTCTGGGGTCCTCGACTTCCCGAGACTTGAGTGAGGGTCTCCCTTCGGGGATCTTTCAACATACATGAATGACAGATAAAGCCACACTTAAAAAGACTTTAGGAAATAACCTGTGGTGGTTTGTTACCACCCCATAGGTGCTGAAAGACCATAAAGGCACAGAATAAAGATTTGGGGGAAAAAAGCTCTTTTTCTCCTCTCCTCTCTCAGTGCCCCTTCCTCTCTCCTTCTCACCCCCTTTTCCCATGGCAATTTCCCTGGCCTTGGTCCTTGGGGCCAGTAAACTTGTCCACCAGAAAGCATCTTCCCAATAAACTCTTTGATATAAAAAAAGAAATATTTGAAGAAGCAATTGCTGATGAATTTTAGAAATTGATTGGTACCAGCAACATAACTGAAAAATTCATAAAATATTAAAAAGATAAATAGGTCTGGAAATTAAAAATATAAAGCCTTATACAACATACCTCCAACCAGCTACATCTATTGCCAAAACAATAAGCCTGTCAAAAACCTATACACATCATTGTGTCACACTTGAATTCCTGAGACGAAAAGATTTTGAAGGCAACAAGAGAAATAGTAGCAACATTAATTCAGAAAGTGAAGATAAAAATTATATTCATTGTCATACCAGAACTTGTAGTAGTTTGAAGGTATCTTTAACATGGCCTATGGGAAGAAAGAAACTACTAATCCACAGTTGGAATTAAAAAGTAAACTAAACAGAATAAAGACTTGTGCAGGCAAACAGATGTTGAGTACACATCATCTGTATTCAATCAGTGGATCAATTTCATGATAAAATGTTTTTCAGGCAGGAAAGACTATGACACCAGAGAGAAACCGGGATCTATACTGTACAGAAAACATACTAAGAATCAAATAAATAACTTATATTTTAACATTCTCTAATAGAATATTGGCAGTGGTAAAAATAGTATCAATAGTCTATTTGTTTACAGAACACACAGAGGTAAAATATGTGGTAATGCTGATAACAGCACCACAAAGTTAGGAATGAAAATTGAGAATTTATTATGCTAAGTTCTTCATAGTGCACATAATTTGAATGTAGACTCTGATTCATTAAAAGCATACACTGTAAACACCGGGATAACTACAAGTATTAAACATAATTGTGATGCTCTTTTATGTGAATACAACATGCCCTCCAGATCAAGGAAGACCTGAGATTTTAGAACCATGAGGTCCTTTACTGCAGGGACAGCACTGGAGCCTCCTGGGAAGTCAGAGTAGAGCTGCCTTGGGACGAAGGTCTGGACTTGTTGGAGGACGTGTATCACTGTAGAGCTGAGCTGTGACGTCTTATGCTTAAGCTCCACCCAGGGTGGAAGACGTCCCTTCCTAGCTGCCTTCGGATCAAGGACTCTCAGCCCTTTCTCCAGCACCGTGTCTGCCTGCGGCTGCCATATTTTCTGCTAATATGATGATGGCCTGAACATTAACTCAAACTGAAGGCAGCCCCAGTTAAACGTTCAACTTTGTAAGAATTGCCTTGGTCATGGATCGCTTCACAGCAATGAAACCCTAAGACAATGGTTCTTGGAGGCTTGAAGTCTAATGAAGGGAAATTCATTAAATGTTACCAAAATGCTTTTCAAAGAGAATAAGGAGGAATGAGTAATAATTCAACCGTAATGATGAAGTGAATAATAAAAATGTCAAATTTATAACTAGAAATGCCTCAGATTTTAACATTCAACACATAAAAATACATTAATCATGAATTGTTTAAACACACCAATTAAAAGACAGTGAGTATTCAACTGGTTAAAAAGCAGTAATAAACTTTGTACTGTCTACAAGAATGTTTATGGTGGATACCTTAACCAATAGAATTCTGAAGACGCTATACTAATGTTGGACCAAGTCCAATTCAGAAGGTAAAATTATGAAGAATGATGTTGCTTGGGAGGAAAAGGCTAATTACTAAGAATATATAGCAATGCAAAAAGTATGTGCATGGAATGTGAGAGTTTCTAAGGAGGTGGAATAAAGCCTCGAAAAGAGTCCAGGTGGTACTGGCTTGCGCCTTTAATCCCAGCACT
Organism: Rattus rattus; assembly: GCF_011064425.1. Taxonomy (NCBI): domain Eukaryota; kingdom Metazoa; phylum Chordata; class Mammalia; order Rodentia; family Muridae; genus Rattus; species Rattus rattus. Next base: position 229,523,291 of record NC_046155.1, on the reverse strand, counting down.
TGGGAGGCAGCAAGAAGAGGATCTCTGTGAATTCCAGGCAAACCTGGTCTACACAAAGAGTTCCAGGACAGCCAGGACTACACAGAGAAACCATGTCTCAACAAACAAACAACAAACAAACAAACAAACAGACAGACAAGCTTGAAACAAAAAACAGAAGAAAACATGGAAATGCACAAATGTAAATTCAGGAATCCAGTTTTGAGCTGTGCATGGTGGTTTTCATGTCTGTAATCCCAGCATTCATGAGGCAAAGACAAGATGGTTAGATATTTGACCCCAGGCTACCCTCATTCCCAACTGTATAGCACCAGGCTTATATGCAGCTGAGCCTTCGGGTTCCAGCTAAGACTAGAAAATGGGCACTTTTGGGTCTAAACCTCAATTGCCAGGTTACATTTATCCAATTGGGTTTGTCTCAGACTTTGCATAGACAGCTACACCCAGGGTGGTAGGAGGAATGGTTTAAACAACACATGTCTGGTTGCCATCTTGACTATGGGGTAAAGAAGGAGGAGTCATAGCTTCACCACTGACTTAAGGCAGCCACATGGCTGGCAGCCATCTCTGTTCTGGGTCGGAAAAAAAGAAAGGAACGCTTGGTGGCCCTGACAGCAAAATCTTGTCCTGTAATAGTAACCCACTTAGTATTGTGAAGGAGTTACATTGTTTTCTCTTGTTAGAACTTAGTTTTTGTCTTCCAAAAATGATGGCTATGCACTGTCTGTACTCTTTAAAAGATATTTATTTTAACATACAGGGAAGTTTAGAGCAGGTAACTAAAAACAGACAAAGGTTGTTTAGCGCAGACATGCTTGGTAGGTAGCAGCCCTCAAAGCTGTCGGAGAACCTGCTGAGAATGGCATTTGAGAAGCTATAATTCCCATGACAGAGGCTCCCAAATCCTAGCAGTGACCCCTTCAAGGCCTCCAAGAGGATGTGGGCATCGTGACCAAGGACTCCACCTGGACTGGGGTGCACTGATGACTGGGCATTACTGCCCCAATGCCTCATCCACTGCCAGGACCCTGCCCAAACCGTGGACAAATGGGGCACAGGACAGGCCTTCTGTTGCTTAAGATAGAGTCAGGTCGGTCTCCCGAGTTTCTCCCAGGAAGAGCAGGGTTGCCAGGCCTGGCAGTCAAGGCTGACCTTGTGGTGGGACCTTGGTCCCCAGTGAAGCCATCGACACCACAGCATCACAGTCGGGCGGGCATCCGGGTAACCGGTCAATCTCTTCCATTAATTGATACGTAGGCCTGTGAATTATCCTCTTGCTCAGTCAGGTAAAATCCACTCTTCTCAGGTCTGAAGGGTTTAATGACAGACGAGTGAAAGAAACAACTTTCTTCTATTCCTTTACCTAAAGAAACTCACTTTTCCATAACGGATCCCTGTTATCGACCACCCACGTCTCACAGTGAACAGCCAGATAGGAGGAAAGGGTAAAGTTGAAAGTTCATGCAAGGTCTGACGATACGAAAGCTGTGAGGAAGTTTTTTGGCTCTAAGGTATTTTAAGGTTGGTAAACGCAGGTTACGAGTGTTAGAGGATGGAATAAAAAGTGTGGAAAAGACTGAAAAAACCCTACCTGTTCCTTCCCTGCACTGTGGTTCCGGTGCAGTGAGGTCTCGCTCCACTGCAGCCCTGTGTGCAGCTGCTCAGTCTCCAGTGCAGCCCCCCCTCAGGCTCAGAGATGTGCAGTTGCCCAGGCTCCACTACAGCCCTGTTCCACATCAGATCCAGTCCCCCCCGGAACTTTCCTCATTGAGGTTAATCAGGAGGACTTTTTTGTTAGATGGAGGAAGGCACTGTCTCTGGCGGATCCAGTCCTGCTTTGCTCTTTTTCTAAGAATATTTCACAGACTTTCATACACTGCCCTCGAGGGCACTGCATGCAGTTTGTAAAAAACCTAAAACCCTGACAGCCCGACCTCTCCTACTAACAAAGGGTTGACTGCAAATCATCGAATGTAAATTATTGTTCTCTTGGACATCAGCATGGAATGCACTCCAAAGAAATGACCACGTAACTGTATCGTGGCTACACCACCCCTGAGTCTATTATAGACCCAAAGGCTAAGTCGTGGCATCACAGAGACGTTTGCACATCTGTGTTTATTTCCACAATAGTCAGGAAGTGGAATCAGCCCAGATGCTCGACAGGTGCACAGATAAAGAAACTATTCTTCATATGTAATGGAAGTTTATTCAGCCATAAAAAGAGCGAAATTGTGAAAGATCTATGCAGGAAAATGGTGCCAAATTGAGATCATGTTAAATAAAATAAGTCAGACTCAGAAATACAAATATTGCATTTTTCTTTTCTATGCATAATCTACATTTCAACCGAAAGACATGGAAGAGGAAGGGCCGTTGTGGGGAGGAAGGCTGGACAGGTGGTAAGTGGGCAATTACTGTTAGTGTATGTAATGGCTATTCCTGGATGTCAACTTGACTATATCTGAATTAACGACAATCTAGACTTGCAGGGCTCACCTGTGATCCAGACCTTGTGGCTTGAAAACACACCTTTAATCAGGTTATACCTTCACCTGGAGACAGACACGGGACATTGGAAGAAGAAAGATTCCCTTTTCACCTGCTTGAACATTATAACAGCACATCTGCTCCTTCTACTGAATACCCCGGAAACAACGAGCCTCCTGGGACTGACCAAGTACAAGATTCTTGGATTTCCAACTCACAGCTGACCAACATTTAGAGCTGGGCTACAGACTGTAAGTCATCGTGTCAAATTCCTTAGGGTCAGGGTCGGCGTGGGGGTTGGGAGTGAGGGTTGGGGATCAAAGGGTGGGGATTAGGTTTTGGGGGTTAGGGTTTGAGGGTCATGGTTTGGGGGTCAGAGGTTAGGGTGAGGGGCAGGGGCAGGGTTAGGGGTAGAGAGTTAGGGTCAGGGTCAAGGATACAGTTAAGAGGGGTTAGGGTCAGGGTCAGTGTCAGGGTCAGGGTCGGGGTCAGGGTCATGGTTAGGGTTAGGGGGGGTTTAGGGTTAGGGTCAAGGTTATGGTTATGGTCAGGGTCCGGGTCGGGTTCAGGGTTGGAGTCAGAGTTTAGGGATGGGGTTAGGGATTATGGTTAAGGGTTAGGGTTAAGGGTATAGGGTTTAGGGATAGGGGTTAAGGGTTAGGGGTTAGACATTAGGGGTTAGGGTTAGGGGTTAGGGCTAGGGTTTAGGATTAGGGCATAAGGTTAGGGCTATGGGATATTGCTTAGGGTTAAGGTTTAGGGTTTAGGGTTAGGGTTGGGGTTGGGGGTTAGTGGTTAAGGTTATGGGGTTAGGGTTAGGTTAAGGTTAGTTGGACATTAGGGGTTAGGGGTTGGGGTTAAGTTGGGATTAGGGTTAGGGTTAGGGTTGGGGGTTGGGGTTAGGGTTGGTGCTAGTGTTAAGGTTAGGGTTAGGGGTTAGGGTTAAGTTTAAGGGTTAGGGTTAGGATAGGGTCAGTATCAGGGTCACGTTCATGGTCAGTGTCAGTTTCTGTTTCTGATGACTTCATAGAAGCCTCCTGTTCCTTTCCATTTTCTCCTTGTAACTAATATTCTTAAGAGGTTTACTTAGCATAAGACACAGCTTCTGCAAGGCCTCCTCACCCCAACATTTATACTTTCTACCTTTTACTTTTCCTGTCTTTTTCATTCTCTGGGACCTTCTACTTAGTAACCTGTCACTGATGTTTCAAGGCACTGGTGTACTTAAGAAATAATTCTGGGAATATCTTTGCTGTGTAAAGGTCTAAGTGGATAGACTTGCACTATACTTGCAGTCCATATTTAAATTGTTTAAAACTTAACCTGGGACTTAAGGGTGACAGCATAGGTGGAAAATAAAATCTATTCTCAGCCAGCTCTTCTTTGAGCATTAGCCAGAGTTGAATGTATGCTGTCATTAAAGAGATTTTCTCAAGTAGTCTTTTGTGTGTGCAGTGCTTTCTCCCTGGGAAGGCATATTCATTCTAGGAGAGCTGCATCTTTGGCCTTTTATAAAAATGTTTCTGAGAAAAGCTGTTTACTCAGGCACCTTGACCACAGTCTGTTGTTCCCCAGGGCAGTGACCTTGCTTTCTTCCTGATTAAACATCTTAAATTCTTTAGATAAAGACTATATCACAACAGAGTTTTAAAATTACTCATTTGTGTATGAACTGTTCATTTCAGTAACAGAAAAAGATTTGCACGTGAAGCATGGCTTCTGCCTTCAGACTAGAACGGGAGGAACAGTTTACTGTGTAGCCTGCACAGTGAAACAGGATAGGCAATAACTAGACCACAGACTAAATGTAAGGGAGTCATCTGCAGAGCCACCACTATGAAGAAAGACCTGATTCAAGCAGGGTGAGTAATTTTGTAATTTCCCAGCATGTACTAATTCATGTATGTGAAGGAAAACAGACTAGACTGGGGAGGGGTATATAATTTGGGTAGATTAGGTAATCTGTGACTATTGACTTACCAATGAGGAGACTGTCCTATGAAGAGATGTGCAATATTTGTTGACATAGTTAAGTCAGCTCAGAAATGTGAGACACAAACCATTGACTGTAGCTGTGTTTGTGAGATTACAGATTTTAGAAGCTAACATTGCAAATAGGGACAAGGTGGAACACTATCTTATTAATACCATCCCCTCTACCAGGGAGTGGTGTACTCTTTTTCAAAGTCAGTATACCTATGTGTTTTTCAATTTTGTTTATCTTTCTAAAAAGTCAATTGCTGCTATTTCTTTTTTAACAAAGATTTATTTATTATATATATATGTATGTATATATATATATATATATATATATATATATATATATACTATAGCTGTCTTCAGACACACCAGAAGAGGGCATCAGATCTTATTACAGATGGTTGCGAGCCACCAAGTGGTTGCTTGGATTTGAACTCAGGACCTCTTGGAGAGCAGTCAGTGCTCTTACCCACTGAGCCATCTCTCCAGACCCCTGGTATTACTTTTTAAACTTCATTTTCTTTATGTACCACTGCTCTAATCTCTTGTTTCTACTCTCCAGTGTTTCCCGGTCATTAAGAATTCCATTCCTTTTGCTCAAGTGCTTTCATATTTGTTTCTGATGAGAGCAACATCTCCTGTAGCTCAGCCGTTCTGGGAAGGGCAAGGTGGGGGAAGGAAGGGCCTGTACAAAGCTCCTCCTTGGCAGTGGAAAGCTGTGGTGCTGATCACTCTCCAGTGTCCACACACAGGAGTACAGTAGGAAGACAGATTGGAAAACTAAAACTTTGGTTTCTAGAAATTCTGAACCTTACATTCCATATTCAGGGTTTTTTTTTATCACAAATTTTATAAATAGTTTTGGAAGTGGAAGAAAGGAGGTGATGGGATCATCCTTCAGCTGTACTTGATTAGAATCTTTTTACCGTTCTACTACCACCATCTGCCCTGGCATGATTCAGGGAAATTCAGTTTCAGAGCACAAAAGGAGTTTGTGAGATGCAGACTTTTCCTTGGTAGGGATGGGATGCATAGGACAGTGTCCCCTTCTTGTGCCTTAATCCATATGGCTGGAAGCAGACATTAAATCATTTTTCAACAGTGTTTTGAATGTATGCTTCAGTGGGGATGGGTTTGCCTGAAACCACAAGGGGGCAGTGGGAGCTGCAGAGCCATAGCCTACCTCTCTATTCATGCTCTAAAGCATGGGGTCTCTCTGTTTGGAAGAGAGATCAGTAGTAGTTAGGGGGGAGTCAGAAATATAACAGTTTAGGGGTCCCTTTGAGTTGTTTCTGGAGGGATTGTGAAATCTGTGTTTATTAAATTTGTATACTTTACAAGAAATTTGTATCTGCTAGTACTAGCCAGGCTGCCATTGTTCTTGCTCCCTGACTTCAAAAAATCCCTGGCTCAACTATCAAGAGTGTACTTTTCTGACAAATTGTTCCTCAATATTTTCTACATCAAAGTGGCTTGAAAAACATCTTACCCTAACTTTACGTACAGTCTGCATTTGCAAACTCACTGTAACGTCGGTGATTATTAGTAACAATCTACACCTCTAAGTTCTTTCTGAGGGTGTTAGTTGAATCATTAATTCATTCTCATAGCAATACTTGAAAATGATCAATGACTATTAATGCGAATGCCAAGGACACTGCCCAGTGAGGGGATGGAAACCCCCTTAGAGTTGTCATATAACTCATAGATTAGGAGGGATGTAATGACCGCAAAGACAACAAGCAGAACGAAAATTCATAAGTGCATGAAATCCTTAAGATGCAATCCTATGCATCATGTGTCTCTCTAAGGCACACCCATGATGGTTGTGCTAAGGAATGGGCCATACGCCATGAGTTCTAAAGCTGTTTGCTATTCCTCTCACATGGGCCTTGACAGAAGATAGCCTCAGAACTCCTGAACTTGGAATGATGGGTAGTTGTGAGCCCCATGTAAGTAACTGCAAGACCAGCAAGTGCTCTTCAGTGCTGAGCCATCTCTCCCGCCCTGTGTTGTCTATTCACGGTCAACATTCACATTGCTAATATCTTCACCTTTCCATTTGTATCTGTTTAGACATGCATTCCCTTTTAGTAAGATCTTATTAATATTATAGTTTAAATTGGGGTACTTCAGGTTTCTGCAAGAAGATACAGAACTAAAGTGAATGTATAATTCTTTTATATAACCTGAGACCTTTTCCTTCCTTCCCTTCTCTGAGGAGGGTAGGGACCTACCTGAGGATCTCCCTACCCTGGCTCATCAAGGCTCCACCAGAATAGGCACATCCTCTCCCACAAAGCAGCCTGTTGTAGAACTGAGAGCCTCAACTTCAGTTGTTGTGGTGCCACATGGAGACTGAGCTTCACCTGTGCTATATACGTGCCGGGGGCCTTGTTCCAGCCTGTGTGGGTTCTGTGGTTGGTGGCTCAGTCTCTCTGAGTTCCCAGAGGTTCAAGTTAGGTGACTGTTGGTCCTCCTGTGGGGATTCCCATCTGCATCCAGGGCCTTCAATCCTAGCCCCCCAACTCTTTCCTAAGACTCCTCTACCTCTACCCAATGTTTAGCTGTGGCTATCCGCATCTGTTTCAGTCAGCTGCTGAGTAGAGCAGTTATCTTAAGGTTCTGCCCCAAGCATAGCAGAATATCATTAATAAGGTCAGGGATCGGTGTTTGCCCATGGGATGGGTTTCAACTTAAGCTGGTTATTGGTGGTCATTTTTTCAGTCTCTGCTCCTCTTTTGTCCCTGCATTTCTTGTAGACAGGGCATGTTTTGGGGTTAAAACTTTTGTAGGTGGGTTGGTGTCCTTATCCCTCAGGCGTCCTGCCTGGCTATAGGAGGTGGCCTTTTCAGATTCCTTGTCCCCACTGTTAAGGCATTTCAGCCATCTGCATTGGCTCCTGGGATTCTCCCCAATCTCAGGTCTCTGGGACTTCCTAAAGATTCCCCCAACTCTCCCTCTCCCTGCAGCTGCAGATTTCTATTCATTCTCCTGGTCCTCTGTGCCTCTTTCCGTCTATAAACACACCTGATCCTGCCCCCCATTTCCCTCCCCCTCCTTTCTTCACCCACTTCCCTCTCTTCCTCTGCCTCCTATGACGATTTCATTCTCCCTTCTAAGTGAGATTCAAGCATCCTCATTTTGACCCTCCTTCTTGTTTAACTTCTTGGGGTCAGAGGGTCTATCCTGGGTATTCTGTATTTTATGGCTTTCCTGTTTACAAGTAGAGATTTTCTGCAATGCAGAAAATTAAAAATTGTCTTATTTTTAATAAGTCAATTGAAAATAACTTGTATTCTTAGTAAACAGTACTATGCTTATTTGTGGATAAGGATAGGTTTTAAAATTAGTCTGGTTTACAGAAATAGCATTATTTGGTTCTCCTTTAGGTTCTAAGCCCTCAAGAGTTAAGAATATATTAGAAGTTATATTTACCACAGCTCTAGTAGAATATATGTATTCTTTCTAGGCTTTGTGGTTGTGTGGTTTTACAACTGGGTGGGACCTGGACTTGATTTCACTATTGGAAAAATTTATAACCTCTTCAGTTAAGCTGAATTATTTTCTCAGAATGAAACTTCCTATTTTTAGTTTCAGCTTAGCACTTCTAGGTTCTGCAGCTGAAGCATAAGGTATTCAGGAAAGGGCATAGATTCTGGGATGTTGTTGTAA